>NC_060902.1:14189272-14226772 GCF_014805685.1 Silurus meridionalis
AAGCTCGTGGTGCAGATGTTTACCAATTAGTTCATTTATCCATTCAATAGAGATGTGACTGAATCAGATCACATGACCGAAGTCCAGGCGAAATGAATGACAAATATTGTTGGTTATAGAAAGCACATTTATTTAATTTAGATTTATTTTCGTTCAGTTACAGAAGCTGCGAAAGATCGAATAATTTTAATAGTAGAGTTAGAAAATTTTTGACTTGATATAATAGTAAAGATATATAAAGAAATATCTTATTTTATATTACAGGAGTATTTAAAAAAACCCTCTTTTATTCCGTTCATTTGCGGAACACTTTAATAAAACCTCATTACCTCATACCTGCACTGTTTAAAATTATATACACAACAAAGACACAATAGATTATATAAGCATGCGGATGCTTCATACACACTCACACACACACACACACACACACACACACACACACACACACACACATACATTTTGCTATTTGCACTTCAGGTGAGTGAGATTCTAACATCATTCCATTCTGTACTTGTACTTGTACTTCTGTACTTCCATTCTAATCTAATTTAATCTAATCTAATCTAATCTAATCTAATCTTAATGTCAATCTGTCATTTTATACAACCTGAAGAAATATACTGCATAATATGTGTTTCTAATGGAAGATGCACACACACACACACACACACACACACACACACACACACACACACACACAAATACATACATACACATGCAAGGTAGGTAGGTATTTAGAAGTAAATAAGAGGAGTTAAGAGTTAGCGTAGTGTCACTGGTCACTGTGGCCACTCACTCTGTACTGGACATAAGATTTGTTTGGCGCATGTATATGAAAATTGCAATAGAATCCATAGTGCTAGCGTTAGTCGCTAACCAGGAAGTGGCTAGTGGCTAACGATATGGATTCTTTAGCATTTTATGTCCAGCTTTAAGAATTGCTCTTAAAATGAGAAATTTTTTTGAGGGGGTGAATGAATGAATGGAGGAATGAAGACATTAGTTAAAAGTATGCTGAAATAAGTAGAAAAGTTAAGATCATATCTAATAAATGTAAAACACACACACACACACACACACACACACAATCTGTATTACCCAAATGTAAATTGTTTTAGATTCTTCCATTTATTTGATTTTATTTAATCAATTAAATTTGTGCAAATTTAATTAATTACACAATTCAATCAATATAATAAAGTGTATTGCATTAATCTGATTTATTCTATTTTATTTATGTGAAATATTTTAAAATATTATTATACCAAGCAGGCATTTTATTTAAAATTGTTTAAAAAATGTAAACTGCTGATATTGAGAAATTTTATAATAATAATAATAATAATAATAATAATAATAATAATAAACTGCGTTAATCAAAAATGTATCGCATCGAAACCGTACCGAAATTAAACCAAACTATGACTTTAAAACCGAGGTATGTACTATATATATATATATATATATATATATAGATAGATAGATAGATAGATAGATAGATAGATAGATAGATAGATAGATAGATAGATAGATAGATAGATAGATAGATAGATAGATAGATAGAAAAAAAAATGCTATTTGACCTTTTGGTTAGATGCTAACCGCATTTCATTGGCTCTGTTTATTGGGTCTGTACTTTGCACAATGACAATAAAGTTAAATCTAATCTATCTAATCTAATCTAATCAAATTTAATATTAATGTCAACCTGTCATATAACCTTAAGGAATGTACTACATAAGAAACGACAATGCTCCTTCTAATAAACGATATGAAGGAAAACCTTAAATAAAACTATTCTACATAATAAACAACTATTAAAGGAAAGAACATCCTGAAATCTGACGCAATTACTGATTACGCACACGTCAGCATAATCTACCGTTTGCACCTCAGTCCCCGTGAGTAAGTACGATTTCGATGTCGCAGGATTGATTCGACGGCTCGGTGCAGTCGGAAGGTTTGTTCGCTTGCCGTCTGAAGTCGCGCGTGTGAAACAGCAGGCTACGTTGATTAAGCACAGGAGGAAAGTTGCGGCTCGTGAAGGTAATCCGAGATGAATCTGCTTATCGCATGGTGAGAGTGTGGAAATGTAATAAATCTCCTGAAGATCACCGCGAGGAGGAAACACACTGATGTAGCACTTGCTGGAGGAGACATGCAATAAAAAAACACCAAAAAGGGAAAAAAAACCTTAAACACAACCCTATGTTTTTCCATTTAGACGTAATTTGCACTAGCTGGGAACGTGTAACCTGAATCATAACTGTCTGGATTGTATTTATTTGCTCTTCTTTCTTATGTCACTCCATTTGCTAATACATAAGGCCATCTGGTATGCACACACATACACATACACACACCTGGAGTACATTTCATAGTAAAAAAAAAAAATAAAATAAATAGTGCACATTTTGACACACAGCTACAAGGCCTAGGGTTCATCTCCAAGCTATAAATAACACAAAAGAGCATGAAATATTACAGAACAAAGAACACAAAGAATAGTGTTATTTTGTGCATAAATTACGTTTAGACGATGAACTGTGAAAGCAAAAAAAAAATCTCCTTACATGATGCTTGTGGGTAAAATGGAGAGAGTTTGCAATGATTTTGATCAACGAACAAAACAATCAATCCGGACCAGAAATACAGATTTTTTTGTTTTCCTGAAGCACTAATATGTTCTGAGAGAAGTGTGTGCTTGAAGCTACGGATCTAAAAAGACGCACAGATCCAAATGAGGCTTGAGCCTGAATCGAAAGGTAAATAAAGTAATAGACAAACAGGCTCGAATTTTCACGATGGCCGTCCGTTATCAGCCGAGCCGGACAGATGAAGAGGTTGGATTTGTGAATAAATCTGGCTAATGTGATGCCCAAGCAATTTGGCAGGCTGTGCTCAATAATGAGAGATCTGAGATATTCTCAGCAGAGCAGTGGTGCTCAGTGTGTGGGCTGTATTCACCCAGTGTGCTGCACTCGTGCCGCAGGGGTGTGTGTTGTAATTTAAAGGAGCCGCTTGTAACTTTCAGAGTCCTCGGTTGCCTCTGAAGTAATTTGCGACTGCCATGAAAAAACACTGACCAGCTCCTTACAAGCATTCTCTCTCTCTCTCTCTCTCTCTCTCTCAGCTTCACTGATAAGTGGTTTTCTTAAAGCTACACAGCTGTTTAGTCCCAATCCCTTGAGTTCCCTTCATATAGTGCGTGTGGAAATGCTCTTAAAACGCCGTGAGTTCTACTGTTGTTTTTTTTACGATATGATTTCACCAAACGTTTAAGTGATCGCAGATCATTCAAGATATTTTCCAACCACATGTCTTCCTCGAAGATGATGGTTCCGCACTATCCACTATACACTAAGATGTTTTCTTTGCTTTATGCATGCCAATTGACCTTCTAAAACAGAACATCTTTTCCACGACCACAGGATGTGTCTTCCGACATTGTTGTTTAAGAAATGAGAAGCTACACACTGCATCATTTTGGGTTAAATAACTTGTTGCCAGCTGAAACATATTCATCCATGCAGTAATTATCCACTACCTATGTGTTTGGCAAAAAAAAACAGGTGGTGATTTTTTTTGGCAGTGTATTTATCTCATTTTAACCATTTATTGGGGTATTTTAGCAAAAACTAAGATGTTATTGTCGAAAAGTATTACATGCCTTTTAAAAGGTTGTAATAAAAGGTTGTAATTAAAGGGTATTACAAGGTATTATCAACATGAATTCTTATCTAATAATAACACCGCAGTCTCAGGAACAACAAATGATTTTTGTTTTGGTTTCCAAAGTTTCTCGAACAAACAGAAAAAATAGCTACCATGGTTATTATTTCATTACCTATTCAAGTGTCCTAACCGAGATTTTGTGAAGAACTAACCAGGCTGCACCTTCTCTAATCAATGTGAGCTCTTTGTCAAGCCACAGTTGCAGGCCCGTTTTCTCTGTTTATCAGTGTCGTTTATTGGGTTACAGCCGTAATTGCCTTTTTAACAGCCGGCTTGCTTTCCGACCTGTTGTGGGCCGCGAGCTGTGAAAAGGTTGGAAACCTCGGAGACGGATCAATGACAGATCATCGAAGGAAAAGCTGGACAGACAATGCGCACGGCGGAGAGAGGACGCGATTACAGGCTACGACTATGAATCACGGAAGGAGGACGTCGGAAAAGAGAGAACTACGCAGGCTAATCGAGTGATAAATACCGGCGGGACGTTTAAAACGTCATAAAACAAAGGCGGTGCGTGTTTAGGAATGCATGCAGCATTTTGGGTATTGATTCCTTCTCTGTCATGTTCTTTGGCTGAGAGAGTTTGTTAAGAGCTAACAAATCCACTGCAGGTGCACTCGAGCTGCAAAAAAAGACAGAGACCCAAGCTCCTTTATCTGAGTGTGTGAGTCTGTGTGTGTGTGGGGTGAGGTGAAGTGAGGCATTTGGAGACGGCTGGTCCTGTCAGTAGGTAGTATTACCATTCCGCATGCTCCCATAGCACTGAGCCTGATCTCAACAACAGAGAAATCTCTCTATTGATCCTGTGAGAGCTCTAACACACACACACACACACACACACACACACACACACACACACACACACACACACACGCCCACACACAAAAAAAATACAGACTTGGTCTACAATGTTTTCTTACACTCTAAAGCCTTCTATTTACTGTCACCCAAATTCCCTCAACCTTCTGTTCTTCCAAATAAAACAAAACGATCTTCTATCAGCCTGCTTCCCTCCTCCACTCCCCTCTACCCTGAATCACATCCATTCCTCTGGCAGGCGCTATCATCCAAAAGTGAGGAGGAATCCGCTCCAAGCGTCAAGCAGTTTAGAGTAAAAGAGCCTTACTCGGGAGCCCAGGAATGGATCTGTGGCAAGGCCGGGATCTGAACTCACCGACGTAAACCACTGAGTTATACGTCTACCGAGAAGCTTTAGAGCCTGCCCCCAATCAGGTAACAGTCTGGACTTTCCGACTTCATGAAATCAAAGGTGTCAAACTCAATTTCTGCTCAGGTCACACTCCACTCTCGAGGCCATGAACTGTAAAACGTGCACTTCTGCAGAAGCCCTGGTGATTTGCTGCCCATCGTTGGTTGGGGAGGTTCCGTAACGTTGGTTATGGAAAACGCGATGAGCACCATTTGCCCCACTTTTCAGTCACGTAATAGACGTTCTCAAAGGAGTTCCAGGTACTTATTTCACTGCAGTGTAACCACATGAAATTCTTTATGTATTATGTAGCGATACGTAAATCTATTGCATAAATCAACACCTACATGTTAAACATTATTATAACATATTCTACTCTATCAATTATTTATTTTCTGTACAAAGAATGTCGGCTGGAGTTTTTATTAATGAAACAAATCACAGCCATTCGTTCGTTTGCCAAATATTATCTATATCAGTGTTTTTTTTGCAACTGAATAAATATTTCTGGAATCTGTTTTCTGTTTTTTTTCGGCCCACCTTCTGTGATGCTGTATCATGAAGGCTTTGTTTCTCAACTGCTCCTGGCTGTGAGTCAGGCTTTGTGTCACCAAAGTGCTGTAAATGAAAGTAAGACACCGAGCACATCCATGCAGCTCTGGGGCGAGGAGGCGTGCTGGGTCAGAAATGACGCATGCGACAATGTGATTTTGTCCGAGAAGCTTGTGATGATAGATAATGTCAGGAGTATCGGACGTATGAGATGATCTAGTAGGTAGTGTTTGCCACATCTTTACCAGGTTACCAGCATGCACTTGATGGAAACTGTGTGATTTTTGGCCACGATTTGTTCGTCTGAGACAAATTTAAAAAATCTTAAAAAAGGAAAAAATATAATCCTAGGCAAAATCTGTAGTCTTGAAGTGTTCACTCCTCAACCTTCTGTTCTTCCAAATAAAACAAAACGATCAGACTTTTATCAGCCTGCTTCCTCCTCCACTCCCCTCTACCCCGAATCACATCCATTCCTCTGGCAGGCGCTATCATCCAAAAGTGAGGAGGAATCCGCTCCAAGCTTCAAGCAGTTTAGAGTAAAGAGCCTCACTCTGGAGCTCAGGAGTGGATCTGTGAACTGTGAACTACGATCAATAAGAGTCAGTTGGACAGTGCAGCAGGAATAGAACTTATTATCGAGGGATGTCAAACAAAATAAACGCTACAGATAGTTTTTTTGTTTGCTGCTAACTACCGCTAGCGAGAAAACGCGGGTCTGAACGCGTCACGGATCGATGACGTAAAACTTCGGTTTTTGACTGTCGTACAGTCCGACATTATGACAACTAAGATTCTTCTGAGTGACATGGGAGTGACAGTCCAGCAACAATTGCAAAGTACTATAAAAATAGGTCAAACAGTGTGTGCCTGGAATACGAGTCATAAACTGTAAAAGTCTATATAGAGGCAAATTGAGGAAATATTTTCTCTACACTACATGAACAAAAGAATTGGGACAGCTGAGTTTCCCAGCCATGTGGTTCTTTCCCAAACTGTTATCGCAAAGCTGAAGGCACACATTTGTATAGGATGTCTTTGAATGCAGTAGTATGACATTTTCCCTGTACTTGAACTAGGAGACCCAAACCTGATCCAGCATGACATTGCCCCTGTGCACAAAGCAAACTCCATTACGATGTGCTACGATGTCCCAAAAGAGTTGAGGGACTTAAAAGAGCAAATTGTTTGAAGGCTGGTTGATGCACAGGATTATGGGAGATGTGCAAGGACACAAGGATACATGCATTTTAAAAGGCAAAAGTCTTCAAGTCTTACTCTCGGGGTGGGCATTTCTTTCTCTCACCTGTCAATCACAGTCTTCACGGTTCACCCTGCCTATTTACCCAATAAGCATCTTTTAGTCCTTGTTCACAGAACCGCTTTCATTATTGTAGAGCCCAAACAAACACGTCATGTTTAGTCAAAACGCTTTGCCGGACAGCAGCGAGTGGAGGAGGGAAGCTTTGCGAAGAGCATGCGGAATTGGAACAAGAGAAACTGTAGGAAAGAGTAACAGCATCAATCACGGCAGCGGTCACACAATCAAAGCTTGGCCTCTCGAACTCTCCTCTCTCTCAAATGTCATCCTTCTTTCTCAATCAACCCTCGTGTCTGTCTCTCACTCTCTTTCTCTGTTAAATATCTCTCGCTCTTCTCACATCTCCAGCTCAGATTTCATCACTGCCTCTCTCTCTCTCTCTCTCTCTCTCTCTCTCTTTGCTTTGTTTCTCTTTTCCTCTCTCTTTCTCCGTCTGAAATCTCTGCTTGTGTGGGTGTATTGTTAAAGCTTTCTCTGTCATTGTTTTTCCTCTGTGTCTAATGGCACCTTTGAATTCCAGCTCTCCGGGTTATCACAGTCAGACTGCGTTGTCAACGTCACAAAATGGAGAAGCACGCTCTCTCTCTCTCTCTCTCTCTCACACACACACACACACACACACACACACACACACACAAAAATACACAGTTTGAAGTTTTTGAAGTGTGAGGGCTTATTAACACTCTGTGTCGAAGAGCGCTTTTAGTGTTTTCTCTTTGTGATTACAGTGACAAGGACAAAGAGAGAGTGCTCGTGTGTGTGTGTGTGTGTGTGTGTGTGTGTGTGTGTGTGTCAGTGACAAAGTGGAAGAGAGAGAGTATGGAAAATCGTGTTTTTTTTAAGTTCACGACCAGCCATGAGTGAAATGCTGATCATGCAACACAGTGACAATAACTACCTCTCACACACACACACACACAAACACACACACGCACGAGACGCGAAAGTAAAATGTTACTGATAAATCTCTCACCTGAAAGAAGACGGCCATAGCGGCGATGACCCGCTTCTCCCTAATGGCTGCGCTAAGGCTGTCGAAATCGTCTGAGTTGTACATGTAGATCTGCATCTGTGAGTGAGGGACAAAAAAGAGAATGTATAAGATATGAAATAAAAGGCAAACAACTCAGATCTGATCAGCGCTTCTGGATATTCATTTTATTAGCATCACACTCTCTTCCATGCTGCACAGCTCGATTATTGAGATCCTTTGAAACACATCTGGAATATTCTAACACTGATTGCGAAAGAAACGGGGTTTCACTGTGAAAGCCGGTGCTTTATTCCTCTTATACACAGCAGTTTGCCAACAATTGCATGTTCACACCAATCAGGTTTCTGACATTATAAAATTATGAGCAGTAAAGTGAATAACTTATATAAAGTGATTATCTCTATTTCCCAAACTGCAGCTCTTGTAGGATGTTCCCGGTCTGCAGTGGTCAGTATCTTTCAATAGTGCTCCAAGGAAGGAACAGTGGTGAACCGGCGACAGGGTCACGTGCGGCTGAAGCTCAGTGATGCACGTGTGGAGTGAAGGCTGGTCCGTGTGATCCGATTCAACAGAGGAGCTCCTGTAGCTCAAACTGCTGAAGATGTTAATGTTGTTAATGATCGACAGGTCAGAACTGTTTTAACAGCAAAAGTGGAACCAACATGATATTAGGCAGGTGGTCATAATGTTCCACCCATCAGGTGTATTATTAGTCTAATATTGTGTTAACAATTATCAGATCATTTCAGGTCTATATGGGATTTGTGTTTATTGTTGTGCAACTCATATGTCTTTCACAACAATAAACACAAATCCCATATAGACTTGAAATGATCTGATAATTGTTCTAGAAACGGTGCAATTTTAAAAAAACAGCCTTCCACTAAACTCGCAACGTGGCCGTCATTACGTCATTACGTGGTTTTCCAGTCGGAGCCCCGGTGGAGCAAAAATACGTGTTTCTTCAGCTCTGAAAACAAAAAAAAGACATATTAAAAACTATAACAGTGCTTTCCAACTAAAGAGACTGGAACGAAACTCCATTAACCGAGTATGTCTAATGGAGTGGCTGAGCGAGCGGCGTTGGCCCGGCTGCGTTAAGGGCCTGAACCGAGCTGATGGGATCGCTGGCAACTGATCGGAACGGACGAAACACTCACCGGACCTGGATCTCGGCCCGAATTGGCAGCGGCAGCATGTAAGTCAATAGCATGCTCTAAAAGAAACAAAACAGCCTGTTTTCGGCACGTACAGCGTCTGCACCGTGGCATTAGATAACCAGGGCCTCTCAGAGATTGAGCAGCGAGAGAGTGAGAGAGACAGAGAAAAGAGCAGAAGAATGGAAAGCAGGACGCTTTAAGCCTCTTAAGGAAGTCAGCACTCGAGCACGAGGCAATGGGATCCATCGATTTGGATGCGAGTGAATTTTACAATTCGGCTTCCGTGAAAAGCCACGTTGGTCTCCCCGTGACATCAGCGGCCTCCTTCGGTACGAGAACAGGCCAATCAGAGCGGCTCCATCCGTCAGTTGTCATGGTGATGGTGTGTGTAGAATCACCGTGGGTATGCTCGCTTGCTTTCAAACGCTACACACACACACACACACACACACGTCTGGGTTTGCGGATTAGAAATGTACCATGTGCACCAATTCCTTCGCAAAGAGTTCAAGAAAGAAGGAAAAAAAAAAAAGGAGAAAACTCTCAGATGAGAACAATGATTTTGTATCTTTAAATAAAGACAGAAAATTGCCTGTGTTTGTGTGTGTGTGTTGGTGTTGGTGAGAGACGATGCCTGACGAACTGGCGCTTTGCTTGCCAAGCTTGTTTCCCTTTTCAGATCAACACTGTCAATATTGTACGCCTTGCATTTTTCACACTTCTGTAATCCCTACAGAAAGCCCGACCCATGAGTCGCTTTGATCTATTTCAGTCTCCGGCACTTCCCGTGCCTCCTAATATGGATCGCTCAGAACATGCGCAGGAATCCGTCTAAACTCGAAACGCTTTCATCGACGGTGTCAGTGTCTCCGGGACAGTGATTAATAGCAGTAATATTTCAGGCCCCCCTGTTTTTTTGTTTTGTTTTTTCTCTCTCTCTTTCTCTCTCGGTGCATGACTTTATAAAGAAAGCCGGCAGCGTGTCTGGGTGCTGTGTATCTTAACCTTTGCGTACAGATGGATTAGAAGTCTGTTTGCGTTCGGGCGAGGAGAGAAGTGACAGGCAGTGACGTGTCGTCCATAAAAACGAGAGATGGACGGCGGACGCGGAATGCAAAAACAACCCGCTCTTGTCAGGCGTTACTCATATTCGTGAAACGGACGACTTGGAATGCAGCGTGCAATGCGAGATGAGGGGGGAATGAAGGACTACACAACAAGCAACGTTTCTGTTCTTTTGCTTTCACTTTTTTTCCATCAGAGTGTGATTGTGTGAACAGTCTGGGAGAAAATGGAAAGTAAGACCCATGATGAATTCGGATGACCTCACTGGCCAATAAAGCCTGAGTAAATATGCAGAGGGATTTCAAGAGGGCAAACGTTTTCTTTGAGTGTGGGCGTGTGTGTGTGTTTGTGTGTGTTTGTTCCCCAAGCTCATTTTCTGTAAAGGTCACTCACAGGTCTTTCAGATCATGTGCACTTGTGTGTATATGTCTGTGTGTGTTTGTGTGTATATGTCTGTGTGTGTGTGTGTGTGTGTGTGTGTGTGTGTGTGTGTGTGTGTATGTGTATCTCCTGAAATCCATTAACATACAGATCACACTCCAGTGCTGGAGACGACCGCTTTGGTTACACGTATCACTTGTTATCTGGATGTATCGAGCACACACACACACACACACACACACACACACACACACACACACACACAAAACAGGGATTGTGCAAAAGGCTGAGATGCAAAGCCACACACACACACACACACTCAAAACACACGCACAAACAAAACCTATTCTAATATTGGCTAAAGCGCTTTGGCAAACAGATCTGCACACAAAACGCTTTCGCTCAAACCCATCTTTCCAATCTGTGTTTAAATGTGTATCAGTAACAGGACCTGCCGCTTCTGTTTATAATTCCGAATGCACACAGCGTTATTGGAGGACAACACAAACAAGCCATAAAACTAGGAGCCGTGAAATGCAGTGTCCGGACGGCTCTTTTGCAGCATGAATTACCACAAATCTCCACTTGCCAAACTTGACCTGTTTTTTTTTTTTTTTTTGCTTTTACAATTACAATCACATAAACTGTGCATTACATATTGGCCTGCAAATGGGTCGTATTAGAATCCCTGCTCGAATTTACGCAGGTTTTTATCGACTTGTCTTTATCAAAGCTAGAACAAGTATTTTAGATTTGAGAATATGGAGATTGAAGGAAACGTACACTATAAAGATGAAGTGTGTGGACCCCTGAGCATAAGATCGTTTTTTGAACGTCCTATTCCACATTTAATCCTCATTTGCTGTTATAATAATCTTCAGTTTTCTGGAAAAATGTTTCAGTAGATTTTGGAGTATGCTTGTGGAGATTCATTCAGGTACTGATGTAGGTGTGATGATGAGGCCTTGTCATGCTGGTTTCAGTCGTGTAGTTCAAATGAAGGGAAAATCTGATGCTACCACATCCAAAGACCAATATAATATCGTGTGTCCTTTTCAAACAGTTTAGTAAAGAACCACATATAGACAGAAAAGTCCAGTGTCCCGATACGTTTGTACAATATAATGTACTAAAAGGAGTCTTGAATTTTTATTGTTCTTTTCATGGCTGTTCTCTGGTCATGTATTCATTTGATTAATAACTACTATTATATATATCATTTTCAAGCAAGGAAAGAAAGAAAGAAACACCTCTACTGTACTTCCTTTTCCTGCTTCCCTTCAAAAAAAAAAAAAAAAAAAACGCGAATAATCACGTTTAATAATAAAACACATAAACTAAAGATACAATTCTGGATCTGTCAGAGAATATAGATAAATATATATATCCATATATCCCATAAAAAACTACAATTAGGAAACAATTCAATGAATAAATCACAATGACAGGTTGAAAAGAGATAACCCTACCCCTCATACACATCTGATTAATCACTGAATTCCATCCGACCCCTGATACTGCTCTGAAAGCGTTTTGTGATGTTCAGCTTTGTAGAGGTGTGTATTTATTCTCTGACAGTAGTGTGTGTGAAGCTCAGCGGGGGGAGATTTTACAGCTGGAGGGAAACCTGCGGCTCAAAAACACCTCGTGTGCCTCGGATGTCCCTCTAGAGATCCCGATTAGCAGCCCTATAGCATGTCATGCATGTTCGATAAGGGCCGTAAACATGTCGCGTGACGTGAAGAGTGTGTGTATACCCTCTTTTTTATTGTTCGCATAAATCACGTGGAACGCCGTCATGCGAAGATGAGAGGCGTCGATGTCGATTTTGAAACAATGCTGTTCACACGTCGCAGAGACATTACCAGGGTGTGGAAGTGCGACACTTTCTCTCGAGAATTGATTCTGCTGCTAGTCACAACTAGCGTCCTGTGTCCTGTGGCGTCAAGGTTAAAGACAACGGCCTTTCCCCTAACCTATGTTTTAGTCGTAGGCGTTGGAGACAAAAACCTTTAATGCTTCGCTGATATTAAAGCATGTACAGGAAGTGCCCTCGCAGCCTCTAATTAGAACTAAACCACACGCTTCCTGCTCTGGGAAATGCGAGAGGACATCTGGAATGACCGCTGTCTCTTTTTCAAAACACGCCAAGCTGTTTATTTCATCATGCTTTAGTGGTAATTAATCTTATTTCAGAATGTCTACATGTTGTGTTCAAGGTTGTCTGTTTTGTCTGTAAATTATTTAAAAAGAAATATTCCTAAAAAAAAAACAACAACTACCAACTACAACTACTAGCAGTGAACAAGATTCCCCATGACAGCCCAAAAAAGTATTAATGAAAACCCCCATCCCGTGTTTGAGACACTTTAAAAACGGAGGCGCAAAAGCGAGTCAACATGATCTGAGGCGTTTCAGCTCGGAGAGAAAGAGAAAGGTAATTATAGCATGGTGTGCATAAAACATGTTGTGCTTGAGCGAGCAGGACCCGGTCTATTTGTCTCGCAGGCTGTGTACCATTCAACTCGATTCCCGCTCAGTCTTGTACGGTAATTATGCAAGGAATGGAGAGAGTCGAAATCTCATACCGGGAGACCGATGCAGCCCGTATGCTAATACGCGTATAATAGTGACCGATGGTCTTCATCTGTAATAAAGGAGCTGACCATTAAGCTGCTCCGTCTCGTAGCCTCACAGGCGTCAAGGTCACAGTGAAGAGATTATGATTCCCGAACGTGTTATTTTTTTTTTCTTTTCCCTAACCGAACACTCACGCAAAATATTTCTCACATAAATCCGTCTCGGGAGATCGATGCGAGAAGCCAATAAGCGGAGAATGAAAAAAAAAACAACTCAGAGCCTCAAAAGTAATGGGCGTGTGTAATTAATCATACGGCCTGCTAGGTGACATGTTAATGGATCATAGTTATAAATATACTTAAAATGTCCTCACACACACACACACAAACACACACACACACACACACACACACACAAACAAATATTTCGCTGATCCATTCCTCATGGTGTTTAATTTGAGTGACAGGACATGCGCATCGATTTCTGACTTTATCCCTTTAAAACAACAGCTGTCACCACGAGAGAAAGAAAAGAGAGAGCGAGAGAGCGAGAGAGCGAATCGATGGCCACAGACTCGGGGGACGAGTGCCTAAAGATTTCCCATCAGTCTTTGCAGCCCTTGAACCAACATATACACACACACACACACACACACACACACACACACACACACACACATTCTTCTTTTAAATTGTAATAATAGTGTGTTTGAGCCTTATATATATATATATATATATATATATATATATATATATATATATATATATATATATAGTATATACATAGCACAGTGCAAAAATATTGGCCATCCAAATACTACAATACTACCATGGGAATCTTTCAATATAAAAGCTGAGACATGGATTAAAATCTACAGTATGTGTGATCAGCTAAACATATCCTTAAGCTTCACACGTCTGAGACTGAAAATGAAAATTGAATCCTCGGACAAGCTTAAAATAATGAAAAGATTAAATAAATAGTAGAAATATCAAGCCTTTACTTGCTAAACGCACCTGTTTGTGTCTTTGACAACATTTCCTGCACACATACACTGCAGTTAATGCTTGAAAAATGATACATAAAACACAATACGGCGCTCAGGCTCAAGGATAAGGCTAATAATTCACTTACACAACATACAGAACTGCGGTTCGAGCGACAAAAGACATCTTTGATTGCCCGTTTTTACCCAAATGAAACGTTTCATACGATGATAAAAGTCTGAAAATGAAAAAAAAAAAAAACACTTTAAAACCAGGCAGAAATAATACTGACATCAATCCTGCCTGCAGTTTTCATAAAACAGGGGAATAAATACTGTATTGCTTTGTTAGATGGAAACGATTTGCAATCTTTTAACGAAATGTTCTTTGGTGCAAAATGAAAAGTAAATGAAGGCGATAAATAAACACAGCGGCACATGCTTACACAATGTGTTAAATATTTGAAGAGACTGATTATGTGCTGTGAGAATACAACACACACACACACACACACACACACACACACACACATCTGGCTCTAAACTGACTTGAAAATAAAACTATTTTATCTGAAATCTATTTAAACATATACATACGTATGTTATGATATTTAATCTGCCCTATGATGCAGTTCTAAAAGAATGTAAAAGTTTATTGCTTATACGTTTGTCCTTATAATTGTTCCTTAAAAGTTACTCCCTAACGAGTGAGCCAGTGGCGTGTGGCGAAAAACTCCCTGAGATCACCTTGAGAGGAACCAGACTCAAAAGGGAACCCGTCCTCATCTGGGTGCCAGTGAATGTGTATTGGTTTCAGTTCCATCATTGTGGCGATACTTAAACGCTAAAGTGTTCTAGCTTGCCAATGCACGAAGAAAGCTCCATGAAGATATGCTGTACATAGGCTGAAGTGGAAGAGCTCCTGTTACAGAGCTCTAATATCAACCCTATTGGAACGAATGTGAACGAAATCTCTAGAAATCTCTAACCCACAATCTAGTGGAACATCTTCCCAGAAGAGTGGAGGTTATTAGAGCAAATAGGGACTAAAAGTGAAATGGTCAGGTATCCATAGACCTTTGTTCATATAGTGTATGTGTCAGGATGAAGACTGTAGGACTGTAGAACTTTAGTATACTGGCCTGCGAGAAACGAGAAAACAATGGTTGTGGTTCGTCAATCTATAATATATAGTTTCATTCAAAGTTTTCCAGGTTTGTATCAAATCCACACTTGTGTGTGACTGGCCTGATTTTACCAGCCTAACACACACACACACACACACACACACACACACACACACACACATACAAGTGTTGAGCACAGCATGGGGTGGATGAGCAGCTTTAAAAACATTACGCAGAGTTTATTGCTAACTTTGAGACAGTGAAGGGCAGGAGGCATGCATGCGCTCTCTGACACCTGTAATATAAATGGTAATAGCACTGAGCTTTTTCTGAATCTCAAACACCCTGCTCCAGCGTTTATCCACAGGGGACTCATAGGAGAAAGAGAGAGCGAGAGGGAGAGAGAGAGAGAGAGAGAGAGAGAGAGAGAGAGAGAGAGAGAGAGAGAAAACAAAAGTGAGCCAAATCTCTTCTCTGAAAGGATGCAGCGTGCATGGAACGCGTTACCAAATTGAATTTATCCTTTATTGACATCGCTTCGCGTCCCATAGAGAGAGTCAGAGCATGCGTGTTCACACACACACACATGTACACACACACAAAGGCCAATCACGCACAAGCAGCGGCGGCCGCTGACATTCACAAGGGCAGGGAAGAAAAACCTTGTTGCCTTATTGCACGTCATCGTCACTCCGTGCGTGCAATGAGGCTGAGCTGACCCACTCTGTATGTGTGTGTGTGTGTGTGTGTGTGTGTGTGTGTCCCCGTCCAACAGCAGACTAGCAATCAAGACAAGTGTCACACACAAATACACACAAGCGTAGCATTAAAGGTGGTGGGGAGGAGTGTGATGAACATTCCAAAAGCAAATAAACAGATCATGCAGAGATGGTTTCAAACACTCACACACACACACACACACACACACACACACACACACACACACACACACAAATGAGAATGCAAACGAGTCCAAAACTGCACTCTGCTGCACACACTATTCACAGTGCACAGTCATGTCCTTTCTTCCATTTTACAATTCCTCTGTATGTGTGTGTGTATGTGTGTGTGTGTGTGTGTGTGTGTGTGTGTGTGTGTGTGTGTGATGTGAGTAAGTGTGTGCTCCAGCAAACTACGATACCCACAATCCTCAGCGCTCCCAAATCTGTATATTCATCTGTCTGGTTATTTGCTTCAAGATCGCATTGCTGAGTTGTTTGCTCCATGTTTGACCTCTTGCAGGTTTGTGTTTTATTTGATTTTATTTCTGTTCCCTTAAAGTTTGTTTGCGTTAAGTGATTTTAATTAAACCCCAATCTACCCTCATATCCTCCTGCTTGAGGGTCGTGTCCTATTGCAGAATATCCCTGAAACCCCACAATCAGAATCAGAATCAGAATCAGGTTTATTGGCCAAGTGTGTTGACACACACAAGGAATTTGGTTCCAGCTGTTAGTGACTCTCAAAAGTACAGACATAAATAAAACCTATGCACTGCAATACGTTACTGTAGTCTAAAGCACAGAGAATTACCCATAGTGCACTTTCTCTCTGTAGAGATTAAGGAATAAGACAAACCCAAATAAG
Organism: Silurus meridionalis; assembly: GCF_014805685.1. Taxonomy (NCBI): domain Eukaryota; kingdom Metazoa; phylum Chordata; class Actinopteri; order Siluriformes; family Siluridae; genus Silurus; species Silurus meridionalis. The sequence goes on from NC_060902.1 coordinate 14,205,973, forward strand.
TCCTGTTTTGATACTTTTGCTGTGCGGCTGATGAAATCCCACAATGCACCGCTTTATGTTCGTGTCCAAACAAGATGGCTTTGCACTTTTGTATGTAGTACGTAAAAGCACTATTTTTGAACACACAGAAATGACTCGAATTGGGAGAGAATCACAAATATTCTCTGTTTTATAGAGTGAAAAAGCGAGACAGTGCGGTGCATCATGGGACACGTAGCTGTGAGTTACCCTGAGTAAATACGTAAATAAAAATCCTTCAACAGTGAACTTGTGAACTCGAGTTCTGTTGCAGCTTCTGATGGCGTTTTAACTTGAAACAAATTCAGGGCCGTTTTTAGCCTTTAAGGCACCATAGATGAGATTCCTATTGTCACCCCCTAGCAATGGCTCCGCCCTCTGACCACGCTGCTCCGCCCCCACACCATACAAACCATTCGCAACCTTCCATAAAAGAGTCGACACATTTAATAATCATTGTAAAATTTTAAGTCAAGTAGGTAAATATTAAACTGTATGTTAGACTTCAACCGAAAATTAGGCAAATCAATTCAGTAGACGAGAGCAGCGGCGAGAAGATGGTTTGCCTATGTCTTGAAACGATGCTGAAAGGAGCTCCAAAGTCAGCTAAAATGCCCGACTTCTGCATGCTCATATAGAGAAAGTGAAAGGATGTAGGACCAGGGAGCTCTTTTGATATTTGAACTCTACAGGTTGCACAAATTGGGACCTCTGGTGTCCAAACCATGCAACAGCGTCACATGTATAATGAACAGAATGCTGATTTCTAAGTGTTCGCAGAAACTGAAAAGCCGAATCCTAGACAGGACCTTTCTTTGTAAGCCTGTAAAAACCTTTAAAAAAAAAAAACTCATTGCAACATATGCAAAAAAAAAAAAAAAAAAAAAAAAAAAAAAAATATATATATATATATATATATATATATATATATATATATATATAAATTTATATTCAAATTAGCATACAGAGTTTAGCGGAGGCTTTCAGTGAGATGCTAACTGTATTTATAAATGTTGACTCTTAGTCCTAAATCATCTGCTCACCTGCTCACGCTCTTTCTACATACGGAAAGAAACAAACACACCTCCCCCCACCCCCCACTGCTGAAGCCTGCAAATGGAAAAATCAACGAAAAGACTTTAGGGGCGTCACTTTTCAATTCTGGGCGTATTACTTTCTCATAAAAACATGGAAAAATATTGCTTTCGAGAAAACAAAGAGGGCCGAGGCACTATCTCCAACGAGATTATTAAAAATGGTATCAAGCCAGCAAAGAACTGGGACGACATCTATTTGCCCTCTAGGCAGCGCTCCGCTCTTAAAGAATGGATGTGTTTTTCAGTGCCACGGACGACAGGCAAGGAAATACAACATTATGTTAGCAACCGCATGCCCTCTCTTCTCCAGGAAAAGCAATAATAAACAAGCGGAAATCAAATAAATAAGCAAATAAATAAAAACGGGCAGCGGGCATGGCAGTCATCAGTTATCTGCGAAGGTTTAATAGAATGTCGCAGTGGAGGGAGGGAAAGAGCGCGAGGAAGAGAGAGAGAGAGGGAGAGCAAGAGAGACATTAAGGGAAATAAAGAGGAAGGAAAGAGTGGGAGAGACACATGAAAGTGTGAGGCACAGGCAATGTGTGCCTGAGAGGAAAAACAGACAGAGACACAGAGAGAGACACAATCACATCGAGACATTAGGAGACAAAGATAAAGAGTGTTAGAGACTGAAAGAAACACGAGTGCTGGGGCTCAAAAACGAAAGGAAGACAGAGATGTAGAGATTGAGGGACAGACAGTGAGGAGACAGAATGAGACCAAAAAGAAAGTCAGACACATAGAGGATGATAAAGAGAGAATAAAAAGAGACAGAAACAAAGAGGGGTGTTGAGAAAGAGACAGCTGGACAAAGAGGCAACGGAAGAGAATGATGAAGAGATAGACACACGAACAGAAGGAGAGAGAAAGGGAGGGGTGACTGTATGCATGTGAGGAAAAAGAGCAAGAAAGAGAGAGAGAGAGCATGAGAGACAGACAGAGAGAGAGAAAGACAGAGAAATTACTATGCATGCGAGAAAGAGAGAAAGATAGAAAGAGAGAGAAAGATAGAAAGAGAGAGAGAGAGAGATGTCAGTATGAATGTTAAGGAGAGAGAGCCTGACAGAGAGTGAAGAAGAGAAAGATGACTGCATGTGAAAAATAAGGAGAGACAGAGAAAGATGACAGTACATGTGGGGAGAATGAGAAAATGAGAGACAGATGAAAAGGGCAAAAAGAGGACAGTAATATGAGAAAAAGAGAGAGAGCGAGAGAGAGGAAGAAAGAGAGAGAGAGAGAGAGAGAGAGAGAGAGAGAGAGAGAGAGAGAGAGAGAGAGAGATGCAAACAGAAAGAGTGAGAGATGGAGTAAGAGAAAGATACCTGAGTGAAAGAGTAAATGAAGAAGGAGGAGGGACGAGTAAAACACATCTGTTCTTTCTGGAGTTTCACAACTAATTTGCTCGCAATCCTTCATCCAGACTCTTCAGCTCAAAACCTGGCAACATGGCATTCCTCTACTCTTCCTCTACTTTCATCACTCCATCCTTCTCCAACCTCCATGCTTCCACAATTCAATTACTCCTACCACACACCATGTGTGTGTGTGTGTGTGTGTGTGTGTGTGTGTGTGTGTGTGTGGTCTATACATTATTATAAAAAAATGACTTACACGTACAGTTACACTTTCTTCACATCACTAACACGATCCCACAGTAACAAACTCTGCAGGTGCACAAGAAGGAGATGTGATCAGGAAAGACGATTAGCGTATCACGTGATGAACAGACGATAAACCTGAGCGTTTCTACTCATTACTGAACAAACACACAATCTGTTACAGTGTCTGAGGTGAAGTACTAATTTCCGGTACTCTGAATCAATTACACACCAACTAAACTAAACCAAAAATAAAAGATCACCTGAAAACACGTCACACCACGGGAAAAGGAAAGACAAGGAAAGGAACGGAAAATGAGAAAGGAAAGAAAAGAAAAGGAAAGGAAAATAGGAAAGAAAAGGAAAATGGGAAAGGAGAGAAAGGAAGGAAAATGGGAAAGGAAAGGAAATAAAGAAAAATGGCAAAGGAAAGAAAAGGAAAAAGGAAAAAGGGAAAAAGGAAAGAAAAGGAAAGGAAAATGGGAAAGGAAAAAGGAAAAGGAAAAAGGGAGGAAAGGAAAGGAAAATGGGAAAGGAAAAAAAGGAAAGAAAAGGAAAATGGGAAAGGAAAGGAAAGGAAAAAGGAAAATGGGAAAGAAAAGGAAAATGGGAAAGGAGAGGAAAGGAAAGGAAAATGGGAAAGAAAATGAAAATGGGAAAGGAGAGGAAAGGAAAGGAAAATGGGGAAGAAAAATGGGAAAGTAACGGAAGAAAAAGGAAAGGAAAATCGGAAAGGAAAAGAATGGGAAATGGGAAAGGAAAGGAAAATGGGAAATGAAAGGAAGGAAAGAACAGAAAGGAATGGAAAGGAGAGGAAAGTAAAATCAAAGGTAAAGGGGAAAAAGGAAAGATAAAGGAAAGGAACACACAGTAACCCTGAAATAACAATAGAGCTGATAAGCACATGTTCACTCACTTTACATCATCACACATTCCTCAACAGGAGGAAACACTCCAGAGCCCAGACTTTCACTTCTCCTCTTTAACAGTCGTCACTCCCACATCTGTTGATCCACAGCACATGCTTATTGTTCGCTACCTGAAGCAGATGTGCACGAACACCATAGAAATGAGCACAATGTGTGTTTCCTGCACTTATTGAGCCGCGTCACCTTCTACGCCGAACTATCTCCACATCTGGTAATATTCCGCAAAGCGCTTCTTATAGTGGCAAGGGCTGATGGGAAATAAAATTCAATTCATCAATGCCATCTCTTATCTCTGATACCCAGCGTGTAGGCCTGTGTGTTTGTGTCCCGGCTCCGGTGCTTCCATCGTGTGTGTTAATTTACTTTGTGTTTCTCTTATCACAGAGACTGAATAAAGGCCTTGAAAAAGACTTCCTCGCTTCCCAGAGCTTCGTCTTTCTTCTGCTCTTTCTTCTGACCCCTCCGTCATGATATTAAAAGCATGCTTAATCACCGTTTCCCGCAATGCACGTGTCCTCCTATGTCCTGGGTTTGTGACTGGAGATAAGGCCTGGGAGAGCCATGACAGGGTGAAAATCAGCCGAGTGTTCCCGTCACCTTCAAACCTCAATTAGACCACAGCTCTATTTTACCTACCGCTGTTGCCGAGTTAAAACCATAGATGAACACTGCTTATGTCTATTTACTCCTAGACCTGATCATTTACAGGTGATTTCATGCTTTTATCTCCAAAAATAGAAAAAAAAATCCAGGAGGGAAAAAAAGCTAACAAATCAGCCAAGTGGTTTAAATTCGTTAGATTTGCAGTGCTGAGATATTAGAAACTGAAGTCTATTTATATTCACTCACTATCGATGACTGTTCTGCATGTTCATGTTTCTCGCCTTCGGAACCGCAAGCTGATTGGGCGGTACGAAAAAAAAAGGAAATGGACTGCTGACTGCACGACTTTTTACAAGCAGCCGCATTCGATCCTCTCAAAAAAAAGCCTCATTTTGACACGGTCTGTGCGACTAGAACCTTCTACGCGTTTTCCACATTTTTCGCTCTCCACTAGATGAAAGAAATGATATTAATTCATTTGTATGATGAAATTAAAACCGAATATACCCAAGAAATTGTGAAATATTTAAAACCAGGCCGCCAAGATGCTCCTATGATCCTGAATCGTGGAACGTGAAACTTAAACCTGTCACGTGGGGGGTTGGATTTTATTTGCGCACGTTAAAAATATTGATTAAAAGCGTCCTTTTTTTCAGATTTTTATTTACAAAATTATCACAATGAACGTATTGGGTGGAAGCCGGTAGTTCTATGTGGAATCAGACATGGAGCAGCCCTATACCACATAAAATGGTATGATCCTCTCATAACACCTCTGTGAAGGTTGTGAGATTGGTAGGCGAATCAGGATCCTCCAATCGAAACATTGAATCTTTGACTATTCGGGGTCGCCTCTAATTATTATTATTATTTCGTGTGGTGAATAAGAAGTCCATCCCACCCCAACCCCAGTAAAATATATGATGCCAAACCCCGAACAAAGTGACTGAAATAAGTTTGATTGCTCAGCAACATTCCAGACGCAATCTCCTGCTGAACAGAAACACCCACAGACGTTGAAGTGGGTTAAAATCCATCCTCCATATCTCCAAGCAAAGATCCTTAGACCTGATCAGAACCTCCTTCGGGTTTAAAGGCAGCATGCTGACTATCTGGCGGAGGCGAGTGTAATGTTGTTTCGGCGTTCTCTGCCCGACTGACAGTCCGGTAATTACTCTGTCATTATGTATGTCTGTGTGACAGCATAGCAACAGCCTAATAAGCCTAATACACTGGTGTCATGCTGAGCCCTGGCATTAACCTCGGGCTGACAGCGTCAGTTTACTCGCACACACGGACACAAATGTTCGGGGTCAGAGATCAATAGGCACGACGCGACGCACTTCCGCGTTCGCAAATTTCCAGCCAGAGAGCGAGCAGACCGGTGCGTTTGTGGGACGCGCACGTCTGTGGATATGCATGCGTGCACACGCCTGCATGCGTGACGGAAAGTTGCACTGGGTCGAGGTCAGGCGAGCCAGACGCTCACCCGCGGCGCAGGGCCGAGGCGTGATGCGTTAAGCATATTAACCGTCCTTTTACAGTTAAAGCAGCGGGACCGGGGCTCAGCGGGTGCACACTTAATCACGCCATTCAGGAACCTTATTAGAGAACAATTACTAAATGGCAAGCCTCGTAATTCATAAATCATTCAGCCAGACGACTAAGGAAAATGAGAATGGCATTTCGCAGCAAATCTCGCGCATGAGCAAGAGCGTCTCATGCGTATTCATAAGGCAGGCTGAAAACCGAGCGCGGGGACGCTGCTCCATCCATCCCGATGCTGACAGATGGATAATAAAATAGAACAGCGATTTTTAACAGAAGAGCGGTTTTAATGCACTGCCAAGGCGAGAGGATGGCAACTTAATATAGTGTGTGTTAAAGAGGTCCCATTTGGAGATTAAAGGGTGGGTGATAATTGCTAAATCTAGCTGTAGTCTGGTTTAGAGCTCTATGAGATGGAGGCCTGTAATCCTAGACACCTCCCCCCTCCACACCACCAGCACCACCACCACCTTCTCTCTCTATTTCTTCTTCCCCCTGTAGATGTCACCTTTCGCGAGGCCCTTTTTGCGGTAGATTGTGCGCTAACTTGTCACTTGATAGACATCTGTCACACCTCGTCTCACTCATCTGCTCTCTCTCTCTCTCTCTCTTTTCCGCCACCTCCTCAGGCAGCTCTTAGCATATGTGAGACAACAGGCTTGAGGAAGAGCTCGACCGCTATCTCTCTGCGTTTTACATCATTCTCATATAACGCGGCAAACAGTCAGCCCTTACCAAGATAGCTTGTAAACGTTCCTCCTGCTGCTTCATAAATTTTGATATTTACTTCACCGTGGGTCACAGGATATATTCCAGCAGCTCTCTGATTGACAAACAGCCGTGCAATTTCTCTTTTACCCACATCGGCTCACGGCAGAAAAGGACAAAAGGTAGTGGAAGAGGAATGGAAATCCACACCATCAGGCCCGGAGCACCTCTACTTACTCCCCGGCTGAGTGACAGAAAGCCTGTTGTTCGGGCCGTGAACAGCACTCGGGCCTGTCTTTTGTCCACACCGAGGACGACTCTGCTGGCATTAAGTGTCCATGTGAAGGACAGGAAAGTGCCTAAGAGCGCCTACTCTTCAATCATGAAGATACACAACAGCCAGCCTTCAAACTGAAGTCAAGGGCCACTAGCTGCAGACTGGAAAAAGGCTACGGTTGAAGCCGAAGTGTCAGTCAAACTCGAAAAAGGCCCTCTGGGGCTCAGTTTAATTATCTGAACTCTCCATGTCTGGCTCTCAATCTAAAACAAGTGAAGAGCTTCCAAACACATGAAAGCCAGATAGAAGCACTCAAACCAACTACAACAGAAAGGACAAAAAGATTCTCATTTCCTCAGTAGAGGGCGAATGTCCTAAAGTGATAAACCGACACTATTGATTTTTTCCGACAGAATCAATGTTCATGGACTATTGTCATTCCCATTATCAATTATTATCATTATCTCTGCTACAACTACATGTTTATTATTGTACATTATTATGATGCTCATTATTTATTTATTTCACACTCGGTGGTGATCGCTGGAGAATGTTTACTTTTTTATTACAGGATCAATAAAGTACCTCAATTTAAGATGATTGTTATGAAGCGGAGGCAAATATAGAGAAAAAAAATACAAATAATCAGACCTACAAATGCGAGATCGTCTCCTGGTTTGATTGTAAGGCTTCATGGGTGTTCATGAAAATGTGAAAATATTTTATTAGTAATAGAGTATATTAATATATATTATATATTAATATATAATATATAATATTATTATTAAAAAAGCCACTTATATAATACCTACAGCATAATATTATAGCTGGATAAACACTACCTGTGTATATTTATCCATTTCCGCATACAGTTTGTGTTTTTGCTGCACTCTGGCTATATCGCATTCCTTTCCTATGACTACTATAATTCTCATTATCAATTATTATCTCTACTACTACTATTGTTTATTATTATACATTATGATGCTCATTATTTATTTATTTTGCACTTGGTGGTGATTGCTGGAGTATATTTTCTTTATTATTTTTATTACAGAATCAATAAAGTACTTTAATTAAAGATAATTTTTACAAGGTGGAGGTTTGATTGTGAGATATTTTCTAAAGAAACAAATGATCAGATGTAAAAATATAATAATTTTAAAGTAAAACTGTACACTTGGGATATAAATGGGATTGTTAACCAAAATAAAAATGCAATTTATATAATACCTATAGCATAATAATACACCTGAATAGATAATATCTATGCATATTTATGAGTATCCACATAAAGTACATAAATGCTGTTTATTTAAAACGTATTCATGTTGTCCTTTTGCTCCATTCCTGCTATGTCTCATCCCTTCCTCCACCTTTCCTTCATTTCTTTTCTATGACTGTGCTGAATGACCCACCCAAGCTAATCTGCTTTCTCCAGGCTCTGGACTACCAGCACACGCAGTGTGACAGACTTGGGTAATCGATCCCAAAGACCACAGATCTACACAGCTGAACAGACCAGAATAATCAATCAAGCAGCACCGTGCGACTCTGCCCTTGCAACGCTGCACGTTCCTGCGTGATGCAGGCGGAAATTGCGAATCGCAAAATCTCAGGGCTGTTTCGGGGGCTAATTTGTGGAAAATTGCTGCTTAATATTTAATCAAGGTCTAAATGATGGACTTTTTGTACTGTAAATCAGGGAAGTCATGCGAAGTCTGAGTGAGTGTTAAGCATTAGGAGGGCCGTTCCCGCTGAGCACATTAAACTTTAGCACGGACGCTCTTTCTCACTGACATGATTTGTGTCGGGGTGACATCATCTGACTGCCAATAAGTGGGAACTGGCACTGGAATCATCTCTTTAGCTCATATGCTAACTGCGCACCTCCGCCGGGGTGGGGGAGGGAGGGGGTATTAGGTGGTGAAGGGGAGGGCCGGTGCTAATAAAAGCCAGACAATGAAACAGAATGACACCCATTCGAGTTAAGAGCGAGAGCCGGCTGGAACTTGGCAGCCGCACGGCGTGGACCGCTTGCATGTTTGAAGAGGGCGATAAAAGGAGCTCTTATTGTGTGTAAAAGCTGGCAGGCTGGCACGGCGATAAATCAGCCGAGAGGAGCGAGACGCATCCTGGACTGCTGGTCAGCCCCCGGGAGAGAGTGCCTGTACATAACGCAGTGTTTAATCGATACAGGAACGCCCTCACTACCACTCTAACACTCATCCGCAGTTACTTCTACTCCCGCTCTCACATTTCTCTTTGGCCGGGATTCCTTACGTCTGTCTTCACTCTTGGCGCGATGACGTCAGGCTCCCGGGAGCCCCTCTGTTTGTTTGTTTGTTTGTTGGGATTTCTACTATAAATAAAGCACGATAAGCTGTGTCTATGTAAAACGCACGGAACATGAACGATCCCAGTTCATACTTCGCAGCTGAATTTCTATTATGTCGATCCAAACAATATAAAGCTATAAAGAGGATACGGGTGTAACAAGAGGCGTTGTACATGATGCAACTCGAAAGCAGAGCCCTTCGTTACAATAATTGCTAATGAGAATCACTATTACAAGCATTGCATCTGGGCAAATCCGTCCCCGATAGGATTCTACAGGTAACTAGCAAATGCAACACTTTGAGTTTGCTGTCATTGGAAACTAAATGAAATAAAGCTTGTCATGTTTTCGACGGACCCCCACAAAGCACCTCTGAAAGCTTATCCTGGTTCAGAACTCTTCACTGAACCACTGACGCTCGAGACTTCGCCATTTCAGATATTTTAAATCCTGCGTAAACCGTGAGACAATAATAATAAAACAAATGCATCAGTAAAAGTCTGTATATCAGAGCTGCTGTTAGAGCCGAGAAATGAACGTGTACATTATGTAAATATTTCATGACTGAGACGTCAGGATGTGGGTTGGGACTCTCACCTCGACGGGGAACCTCCTGCCGTTGATGCTGTGCTCGGAGCCGTCTGAACCGTTGCTCTGGCCCCAGTGGAACTCCACCTTCTCAGCTTTAAAGCGACCCGGCAGTCCTGCACCTTGCACAAAGTAATCGTCCTTCAGCAGGATGGCGACTGAAAAAGAGATAAAAATGAAGGAATTGATTTGTGCTGAAAGAAAGGAACGATGATGTTAATTAGAGAACAGGTATTACAGGAGGTGAGAACATAATCCAGGGTTGCTTTCTTCTGTTTTTACTCACAAGAAATATCCTAATAAAGGATGCCTTCTGAAGAACGAGCTTAATAACGTGCTTATTTACATCATTTCATTTTCGTACAACTTTGAGGGAAAATACAAAATGGGCTCTTACTAAGTACAAAAAAAAAGAAAATATGAAAGAGTGAAAAAAGAAATAAAGGGAGAGTGTTTTAATTAAGCGGCAGGTCCCTGCTTTTCCCACCGTTCTGATTGAATTTTAAAATCGGTACTACTTTACCCCCCACACACACACACACACACACACACACACGCACACACAGGGTGTACACACACACACACACACACACACACACACACGCACGCACACACACAGGGTGTAAACACACACACAGGGTGTAAACACACACACACAGACACACACACACGCACGCACACACACAGGGTGTACACACACACACATCGTGTGCGCTCTGCCGAAATGAGAGGCTCGGCTTTGCGCATCGCTGACACACGGAGAGACTCGATTAATACGACTGCGTGCACACCGAAGGTCAGCAAACTTCACGTGAAACTTCTTCACAGTAACGGAGAGACGAGAAATATCCCGAGCTTTGTGGGGCTTAAACAGAGATACGAGGCAAACAGAAGCCGTCGGTGAGCAAACAGAGCGCTTTATGAGCTCTAGCCGCACTCTACTTTAATACGCAGATGAGAACGATTGAAACTTATCACGATCAAGAGGATAGAAAGAGAACATACTGAGAAACTCTGAAATCTGTGTTATTAAGATTCGTCTTTTCTCTCATTTGGTAATAAAAAACGGTTGTATTTAATGCAATAGAAGCAAAAACGTGTGTATTTTCTTTTATATAAACCCAAAAATATTCACACACGTAAATATTTAACTAGATCTATTATTAAACGGCCAGCGTTAAAATAAACGGAACTAAAATACACAATGCTGAATTTCTTCATTTTAAGGTTCTACAAAAGTAGTGAGACTCCTGACTTTTTCAGCAGTATGTTTTTCTTCTCTAAGTTGTTACCACAAAGTTGGAGGTACACAATTGTACTGGACGTCTTTGGGAGCTGCAGCATGAAAACTTTCCTTCATTTAAACTAGGAGACCCAGACCTGTTCCAGCATGACAATGCCCCTGTGCACAAAGCCAACTCCATGATAATGTGGTTTACATGGTTTGGAATGGAAGATCTTGTGTGGTCTACTTTGGAGCTCTGAGTTCAACCCAGTTGAACACCTCTAGGATGAATGTGAATGTTGACTGCACCCCAGACCTCCTCACCTCACCTACATCAGAACGTGACTTTACTAACACTCTTGTAGCTGATTGAATCTTCACAAATCTTCACAAACACACTCTAAAATCTAGTGGAGGTTATTATAACAGCAAATGCGAACTAAATCTTATATCCACAAACTTCAGCTTCTGCCTCTGTGTTTTTTCAGCTCACAAGTGTGCTCAAGGTAAAAAATATGAATAATAAAAGCGGTATCCTTCGAAATCTAGCTGAGGCAGATGAACACTTTTGAACACGTTTTGTTCGAAAATAAAAACGTGCTACTTTTACATTTAGAGTAAAAAAAAGACCTTCAGGTGTCTCGTCTGCTCAAATATCTCAGTCTTTTTAGGCAATGAAACGCACTTGGTGTGTGTTTGAAGCAAATTAGAGGCACCCCGGCTGCCACTAGAGTATCGCTGTTGAGATCGAGGTTTGAACTTCTAACCTTCTGGTCCACTAAGATGCTGCTCACTGCTGCCTCCCACACTTTTTAAAATGTATTTATTTATTCTTTAAGCAGAGTAGTTCTGCCGTGTCATCTGGAGGTGCCGGGGTGTCAGTGCACACACACATACTTTCAGAGTCGGGCTGGGAAAAACCAACAGCGCTCCTTTTGTTTTATATTCAGTCGTGTTCGACTTCAACTAACGTGCGATAAAAAGTGTGGGAACATTTCTCTGTGGAAATGTTGTTACTCTGGGCTCCTGTTAGCCGACAGACTCGGAATGCTAAGCCTCGGGTTTAAAGCGAGGCTTCGGGAAGTAATCCTCTCTCTCTGACAGACAAATTTCCTCAATTCTCCAAGAGCTCATTAATTGTTCATTTCATTTATTATCACTTACATCCACACACACACACACACACACACACACACACACACACACACACACACACACACACTTTTTACACATGACAATGTCAATTTCTGCATTTATTAACTTTTTTATTCTTTTTCATGCAGGTGTTGTCTGGTGTGGACCAAATCCAGTTCTCCAGCTGAAAATACACTCAGGTGAATGTTATAAATAGCTGAGCGTATCTCCATTATTCATAAGAGAACCAGGTCATTTATCTTACTCTGCATAGATTATGTTGAGGAGCCGAACAAAGGAGCGGAAAAGTGTGTGTGTAAGCGGAGTGTAATGATCCGTGGCCGTATTCCGGACAGAGAGTCAGATGTTGATGAAGTTGTAAGGTTGGTGTGTGTTGGTTAAAAAAGACAGGCGTCAGCAATGGTAAGCACCTGAACACACACACACACACACACACACACACACACACACACACACACACACACACACCTGTGGCCGTCATTCGCTTCATGTCTCCGTGCTTTTGGATTAGTCACGGCTAGAGGATTAGAGAAAGAGAAATATAGAGATACACAAACACACACACACACACACACACACACACACACACACACACACAAAACTTGCCAGTTTTGCCTGTGTTCTTCATTGATGTCTTGTTAGACGATTCCGCTTCAAAGCCATCCAGGATTAACTCCTGGTACTCCATAGAGACCCTGGTATCCTGGTCGGCTATATTGATCGGCGATTGGTTCCTCTCTTGGCACTCCGGATAAGCCGACGCCCATCCCGTCTCTGGTCCATACGCCCCTAAATAAGACGACAGACAGAAAATCAATCTCTTGTCATATCTCACATCTCAAAAACTACTCAAAAAAAAAGAAAAAAATAAATCATATTTGAGTGCTGCTTCAGAGTCAGTCAAAGAGGGAGACAAACTGGGAGGATTTTCATCTGTCTCTCCTCTGCCTCAAAGACCTACGGGGCTTGAAATATCTATCGATTAAGCCATCACTTCAAATTCGAGACAATTCAGTCAGAAACCTGTGCATGATAGTGTCTTTCTTTTTTTTTTTTTTTTTTACCGTTCACGTCAACCTGCCAACGTTTTGTGACAGTTCTATAATCCCGAGAGAGAGTAAAAAAAAGAGAGCGAGGGGGAGAAAAAGAGAATGTGACATCTCTGGCATTGTATTTTAAAAACACTAAAGAGTGCTGGCTGAACGTTTTTCTATTCCGGTACTTTAAATACATAGCGTAAAAAAACACAACACACTGAGTTCTCACAGTGAGGCCTGTGATGTACATCAATCTATAAATCCATCTGTGTTGACTAGTGAGGAGAGTGTGTTGAGAAGATGGAGGAAGTATTTTTAAAAGTTGATGAATAAGGAAAATGAGAGAGAGAGAGAAGGTTGGATGATGTGGAGATGGTGAAGCAGGAAGTGGATAGGATTAGTAAGGAGGAAGTAAGAGCAGGATGAAGAGTGGAAAGTCAGTTGTGGACCAGATGACATACCAGTAGAAGCATGGAGATGTTTAGGAGAGACGGCAGTGGAGTTTTTTTTACCAAATTGTTCAACAACATACGGTTGCAGGGAGAAGAGTTGGAGAAGGTGGAGGAGTTCAGGTACCTGGGGTCAACAGTGCAAAGTAATAAAGAGTGTATTAGAGAAGTAAAGTGAAGAAAAGAGTGCAGGCAGGGTGGAGTGGGTGGAGAAGAGTGACAGCAGGAGTGATATGTGATAGAAGAGTATCTGTAAGAGTGAAAGGGAAAGTTTATAGGACTGTGGTGAGACCTGCGATGTTGTATGGTTTAGAGACAGTGGCATTGAGTAAAAGACAGGAGGTGGAGCAGGAGGTAGCAGAGCTGAAGATGTTGAGGTTTTTGTTGGGAGTGACGACGATGAGTTTATTAGAGGGACAGCGCATGTAGGACGTTTTGGAGACAAGGTGAGGGAGGCGAGATTGAGAGGGTTTGGACATGTGCAGTTTAGGGACATGGGTACATAATTAGAAGAATACTGAGAATGGAGCCACCAGGAAGGAGGAAAAGAGGAAGACCAAGGAGGAGGTTTATGGATGTGGTGAGGGAAGACATGCAGGTAGTTGGGTTGAAAGAGGCAGATGTAGAGGACGGGGGGTACGGAGACGGATGATCCGCTGTGGCGACCCCTAATGGGAGAAGCCGAAAGAAGAAGAAGAAGAAATATATATATACTCTGCTCATGAAGAGTGCCTGTCATACAAATACTGTGTTTCTATAGAAACATATTAGACGAAGAACATTAATATAAACCTTGTGGCTGGAACAAGTGCCAGAGCTGCTTTTAGAAATAACCAGAAATCAGAATCAAGTCTTTATCAATGCTGGGGGAGGATTTAATAACGATATAAATTTGATGTGACTGCTTGTGGATGAAGAGATCAACAGGGTTAGGATAAGCCAAATAGTTTCTGGTCTGTGTGGAGAAAAAAAAAATTCAGCTTGAAAGCACATTACATCACACACACACACACACACATGCACACACACAGAGGCCGTGACCTGACTTTGGAAACACCGGAGTCACCTTGACTTCGTACAAACACTCGAAGCGGCCAGTGAACCCCGGCGTGTAACCCGAACTCGCCCTGTTCGTCTGCCTCCCTCGAAAGTGCAAGCTTAATTTAAAGCAATCCTCAGCTCTCTAGCCTTTAAGATGAATTTGTCTGCAATTACCCGAGCCTCCTGCGCATCCGGGCCAAGCCCTAATGCCGCCTTCATCGAATTAGGAGCCGTCTCTCGTCTCCTTTCGGCCCGGATATAGCCATGGGCGTATCGATCGGACGGGTCCGGGTTAGATCCGGAGAGACTGGGAGCACTGAACCGAGGCAGGCCGAGTGTGTAATGAATGCACCGAGGAGCCGCGTGCTAAGAGATCGCTCCCTGCGTTAATGCTCCTGTAACACGGTTAGCGAAAGTGCAAACCCAAACCCAATCCGGCCCACAATTCAAAGACAGAAAGAGCAAGAGAGAAAGAGAGATAGAGAGAGAAAGGATGGAGAGCGCTCTGGAGACGAGACGGACTTAATGGGAGAGACATAAGCCATCAGTTGTCCCATGAGAAAGTTAGTTCTCTCTCTCTCTCTCTCTGATCCGATCTGAAAGAATAGGAGCAGGGCACATCTCAAAAGCAGTGGCATTTTACTCAACGTCTCATCTAACATTTCCACTCGCAGGGCCCTCGGAGAGATTCACGAACATGCAGCAGCAGGGAGGAACTGAACTTTGCAGATGTAACGCTGCAACACAGAGCCCGAATAATGTGTCAGGGAATACAGCATTGTTTACAGACCCACTTTAGAATAAGTGTTTCTCCCGGCTCTCTAAACTTTCCCGCACAAGTATGTTGTGGAGGCACAGTTACAGATGGATTACAGGGAGATACATGATACACCATGTAGACAAATAAACTGTCGTGGACACCTGAGCATAACATCGGCATGTGTGTGAACATCTCGATCCACAGTTGGTCCCCATTTTGCTGTTATAATGATCTCCGTTCTTCTGGGAAGATGTTCTACTAAATTTTCCACTAATTTCTATTAAATGTTCTACTAATGTAGGTGATGTGAGGAGGCCTGGGGTGCAGTCAGCGTTCCAATTCATCTCAAAGGAATTTATTAGGGTTAGTCAGAGCTTTCAAGATCTTCCACTTCAACCCATGCAAAGAAGATCTTCATGAAGCTGGCTTATGGCATGTACATGCTAAGTAGATCTCAGGATTTCTGCAACACCAGCAATCCGGCAACAACCACCATGTCATGGTCAGTTCCATCAAACTTATTTCTTTCAGCATTTTGATGGGAACTTTAACTGTGTTCCTGTTGAGTGCTTTTTAAGCATCCACGTTTGGTCCCCATCGTGCTGTTATAACAACATCCAATCTTCTGGGAAGGTGCTTTGCTAGATTTTGGAGTGTGCTGGTGAAGATTTGTGGTGATTCTTTCACCACAAAGAATTAGGTATTAGTGAAGGCAATCTTCATGGAGCTTACTCATAGGACCACTGTCATTCTGGAACAGGGAAAATGTCATTCCACCATATTTAAAAAACGCCTGTGTGCCTCCAACTTTGTGGTAACAGATTTGGGGAAGAACCTCAAATGGCTGGAAAATGTTTAGTTGTCCCAATACTTTTGTCCATACAGTGTATTATGATTCCTAAGCAACGACTGATGTTAATGCTTATATATATTTTCTTAAGTGAAACCTTAACCTTTGTTTTGTTGTCAATATGCCAGAAAATAGTATTTCTCCATTTTGCTTAATGCAAGTGCCAAGATTCCAAAAAAAAAAAAAAAAAAAAAAGTTCAATGCAAGCGTCTCTTCACCAAACACAGAGACAGTTCACTGGCAATCATTTAAACTACAAAGCGAAACGTGGCAGAGAAAACAAGACCTCCTGACTCCTCATCTTCACTCCTGTATTCTCACAGCATCACAGAAACCTTCACCTCCTGCTGAAGAAAAAAAACCCCAAAAATCAGCAAGTCCAATCATGCCCTCACTTGAACGCGTGAGGATCGAAGGAGAAAAGTACTTTTGTAGCCGTCTGCTTGTTTTTTTGTGTATCCTGCACGGCCGGCTCGGTGCAAATCTCTCGAGAGCTTGTGTTTTTTACCACAGCAAATATTAACAGTGCAAATGCGGAACACCTTTGCGGCGCGCTCGTGCCTGAGGGATAATCTGCTTCTCTCTCAATTAGCGGCATTCTCTCTGCTGCACACATGCTGCTGACCCTGAAGCTGCCCCCAATCGACAGGAAAAGAGGGAGAGGCCATGGTGCAATTTGCAACAACAGCAAGCAGCTGCTCGTGTGAAAAGCTTCTCGACGGAAGACGTGCGGGCCAAGGCGGATATGTTCACGCAGTACAGGAGTTTTGGAAAAGAAAAGGACGCGAAAGGAAGGAGGAATGAATGGATTTTGTGGGGAGGGTAAGCTGTCAAGCTGCGCTATAAACCTTTAGTGTTATTATCATCATTTTGATTTATCGTTGTCATTGTTGCTGCTACATTTAAGGCACACGTGCTACACGTTCCTTCCTGTTTCTTCTTTCCTGGTTGAAAAGTTATAAAGTGTAATTCTGCATCGCTTTTGGGATTTTCGTGATCAAAGTGTACTTTCCATATTTGGTCCCAGCCTCCTGTTCTTGCTAATGCTCTTGCTTGCTATGTTGTTTCACGTCTAAAACACTGAAGCGGCACTCTCATATACTATACACCAGTTTTCAAACAAAAAACACTGCCACTATAAGCTTTTATGAAATCACTGGAGTCGGAAGGAGAAAAAAAAAAAAAAAATCACAGTATCGTCTCTATAAAAGTTTCTATAAACTGTTTTTTTTTGTGCAGAAGTTGGGTGCAAGTGGAAAACGTGATTCACCGTTTGCACTGTCTGGGCTCTTTCTGTGAAAGTAGCTGATTCTTGGCCGTGCCGAGTATCTGAAAGTGCCAGACTCTGTGCTAGCGCTTTGGCTCGTGATGCTACCGTTTTCATGACTTGGATTTAACGCACTCAGACTTTTTTTTTAAACCCTGATGTGTCAAATACTGTAGATCAGAAGGGCAAACAAGAGTTCCTTCAACAGTGAATAACTCTGAGAATCTCAGATCCAAGTCTATTTTCTTTCTTGGGCTGAACAAAATGTAGAGAGAGAAATGGCATTTTGGATAAACGCACAGAATTATTAGGATTTCCTCAATCTGCAGCTCAGACTGGAAGCCTGTATTTCCTTTTCTTTATCTTGCAACCTTTTGCAAGCGATACGCTGTAGCCTCACAGGCAGTGACGGTACACTTTAAAAGAAGTGGCACTGTTTGCAAAACAGTTTGGCAGAGATGTAGGGAGACTCCTGTTTGCCTGTGCCTGCTTTAGCACCGACACTGAACTGTCACTTGATCCAGAGAGAAAACGTGAGAAAGAGAGAGAGAGAGAGAGAGAGAGAGAGAGAGAGAGAGAGAGAGAGAGAGAGAGAGAGAGAGAGAGATCGAGTGAGTGTTAGCAGCAGGTGCATTCCTGGGTAGCAGTGCACTCAGTGTTGGATATCTGCAGGATTTATTGCAGCTCCATCCATTAGTCCTCTGGCACTGGGTCCACTGACAGAATGGAGCTTTTGTAGCTGCTCCCTTCATGCAGCAAAAAAAGAGGACTTAATCTGATGAACACACTGATCCAGTGCACACACAGGGGAGAGAGAGAGAGAGAGAGAGAGAGAGAGTACATGGTGTGATAGCCGGAAGGAAAAGAAATGCTTACATGCAGAAACAGTGTACAGTTAAGTAGGATATTTGTAGCCATCAATCAGGCAGTAAGGGCTTACTCTTCACTTTATTAGGAACAGATGCTGGGCTAGACGTGTGCCTTGGGACACAGTTGCCCATGTGGGCCATTTATTTCTATCTGGACAAAACAAGAGGGCGATTTAAAAATCATCACTGCATGACAAGAGGAAGAAAATATATAGAGAGCTGTGTGACCGTTACTCAGTATTCATCCAGCAATAGCTCCGATTTTATTTCTGCTTCTGTACACATCCAAGCGCTGCCCGAAACAAAACTTGCAGTCTTTTACCTTCTCCTAGTATTAATAGTATACTAACTTTTAGTAAATGTACTAAAGTACATTTTTTCACCTGACACAAGAAATTGGTTTATATTTAGGGACCAAGTGTTGGTTACCAATAGATCCAGAATAGGGGAAGTAAGTAGTTAGCAGATTGTCCCTCAGTCCAACATTAGAAATATACGGAAATACAGTTTACAAAAAAAAACAATGTGAGCAGATGTAGCAGTAATAAAAAAAGGCATTCTGCCGAATTTCCAAGCCAAATCATCTCGCTCATATGAAGCATCGTTCTCAGCACTAAAATAAAGAGAGGAATTTAACGAGGAAAAAAAAAGGCAGTTGCACGAAATCATCAAACTGGGCAAATGAGAGGTGTTGGGTGTTCGAGGCAGAACATTTCACTCCAAAATATGATGCCTATTACTCGCACGAGACTGAAAGAAAAAAAAAAAAAAAAAACCCTCGCTACTACTGTTCGTGCAGTTTTATATAAGTGGTGCTTCGCCTGAAATACCAGCCCCACTTACTCTGATTACATCAATAATTCAACCTAATGACTCAAGCAGCCTACGCGGCCACGCTGGCGATGGGATCAAAGACACCGAGGCAGACGCATGCTGAGAGACAGAGGTTTACGAGCCCATCACCGTCATCGCCAAGGACACGAGCAGCGTGATGCCCATTACGCACATGAAAAACAATGTGACCGAAAATATTCCAAAATCGGGAGCAGAGCGAGGATCCAGTGACTGGCACCATTTCAAATCATTTTAAAGCAGCATGAAATTATCTATCTATATATCTGTCTGTCTGTCTGTCTGTCTGTCTGTCTGTCTGTCTGTCTGTCTGTCTGTCTATCTATCTATCTATCTATCTATCTATCTATCTATCTATCTATCTATCTATCTATCTATCTATCTATCTATCTATCTATCTATCTATCTATCTATCTATCTATCTATCTATCTATCTACCTCAGTGTTTAAGGCACTGGGTTACTGATCGGAAGGTCAAGGTTTCATGCCCTGGCTTTGCCAGACCGCCGCTGTGGGGTCCTGGGGCGCTGTATCATGGCTGGTCCTGAGCTCTGAACCCTTTACTATAAAGCACCTTTCTTTCTTTACAGATCTAAATGAATATTAGAGGTCCACCGATTTGCTGATAACCGATTAATCAACACTTTATGTAAACTAGTACTGAACCTTATTACAAAATTAAAATTAAAAACAAAAAATGTTCTAAATGTGAATAAGTTCATGAATGAACGTAATTCGAATCAGAACGCATTACGCAATTTGTAAATAATAAATAATGAATGTTATATTGTGCTCTCCATGCAGCACGCAGTCTCACATGTAAAAACAAACAGCATGTGGTGTTATTGACTTGCCTCTAAAGGCCGCTCTGGTAATGACAGTGCACCAGAATCCAGAAAAGCTAACTGTATGGATTTTTGCTGATAGCCGACATTTTCAGCAATCAAGTATCGCTGCTAATTAATCACTCGACCTCTAATCAATATGGGCTTAGAGTAGACAGAGTCAAAACAGATGAAAATTGTCTAAATATATTTAATATATACAAGGGCTGCAACTAACTGATTTTGATAATCGATTAATGAGACAACAAGTTGTGAAGATATAAGCATCTAGAATATAATTAATTTAATGTTGTATGCATAACTTAAATATATAAACATTTAAAACAAGCATTTGAACGTAGTAAAGCTGCAGTAAATCACGTTTGAAAACGGATAAGTTACTGTTGTAGTAGACAAATGCTCTAAAAAAGAATGGAACGGAGAAAACTAACAGACAAAAAAACGCATTGGTGTACAAATGCATAAGCATTCGCTTTAAACCAGAACAGTAAAATAAAATGTGACCGGTCCCCACTACTGTCATTTGCTGCTTTTAGATTTAGCGTTTGTTCGCACCGTTTGAACTGAATCCATCACGATTTCGAGAGCGAGCTGATTGCGCAAAATGATGCTCACGAGTCACGACAGAACAGATCCGTTTACAAACAGTTTACACAATAGCCATTCCTTAAAATATACCGGTTTCACACGATGAGGATAAACAGTTTTTGCTTAACGTGCCGATGTTTCGTCTTCATCCGTGTGTT